>NC_057808.1:99712207-99713744 GCF_018294505.1 Triticum aestivum
CACTTTGGTCATCTTGAGGTTGCGTATTGTTGGTGAAACCAACAATGGCAGACACCCGACCGTGGTTGTGCGGTCAGGGTGATCCTCTGTGTCAAAAACGATGGGCGTGCGGGACCACTTCAGTGGCTTCTGGGCATTGAACGACCGCTCCGCCGTAGTGACCTCACGCGCCCACTGCTTCAGCTGGCGGTGTGAGGTGTGCAACAAAGTGCCATCGTCGACGCACATAGCCTCTGTAGCCTTCTAGAACTCATGCTCGCCGGACTCGTCGTCCTCGTCGTGATCATCATCCTCCTCTTTCTTGTTGCGGCCCCGAGCGGGCCTCTCTTGTTGGTTGTCTTTGCCACGGCGACCCCCTTGGCCGCCACGCTTTTTGCCGGATCCCTCAGCACCATCCTGACCCTTCTCCTTGTCTCGCCTTTCGTATTCATCCTTCTGCTTTTCTGCAAGCAGCTCAACTTGTCGGTAGTTCTGGAGGCCATGGCCCTTGGTGCGGTGGATCTTGCAGTACTGCTTGTCGGAGCCTGCTGGCTTGCCGGCAGCCGCCAGGGCCAAGCAGGCGGCACACCCGGCAACCTCCTTGCCGGGGTCGCTATCCTTGGCCTTTTTGGCGGCGCCGAGCTTGCTGGATCCCTCAATGACAAGCACAGTCTTGCCCTTGCGCTTCCTATTGCGGCACCGACCCTTCTTTGTCGGGGCGGCGGTGTCTTCGTCTGCGGAGTCGGTTTCCGCACCGGCGTCCTCGCCGGGGTACTTCCTCCCCTCTTCAGCTCGAGCACATCTATCGGCCAGAACATAAAGTTCGGCCACATCTTTGACCTTGTTCATCGCCAACTCTTCACGCATCTTGCGGTTGCGCACATTCTGGTGGAATGCGCTGATAACGGCGGCGGGATGAACATCTGGGATGTTGTACTGCACCTGGCTGAACCTCTGTATGTACTTGCGTAGGTTTTCACCTTCTTTCTGGGGGATGATGTGCAAGTCGGTTGCCTGGCCATGAGCTTGGTGGCCTCCAGTGAAGGCGCCAACAAACTCATGACACAAATCCGACCAAGAAGAAATGGAATCCACTGGCAAGTGCATCAACCACGACATGGCGTTGGGTTTGAGTGCCAACGGGAAGTAATTGGCAAGCACCTTGTCGTCGCGAGCTCCAGCAGCTTGCATCGCGATAGTGTAGATGTTGAGGAACTCCGACGGGTGGGTCTTGCCGTTGTACTTCTCGCCAACATCGGGCTTGAACGTACGGTGGGAGGGCCACTGGAACTGCCGCAACTCTCGGGTAAAGGCCGGTTAACCCACCTTGTAAGGCAGGTCACCGGGCCCCCCGGCGCCGGGTGGTCCATAGTAGGCCCCGCATGCCGATCTGACTGATCGCGCGCCTCCCGTCGTTGTTCGATGGTAGTTAGAGCGTCTTCCTGGGCCTGCTCCCGAAGGGCTTCACTTTGGTCGCGGTGTGTTCGCGGGTCGGACGAAGCCGTGGAAACGCTGTCACCGACGTCGGGTCGACGGGCCGGTGGCTGTTGTCGCGTCC
>NC_057808.1:99714032-99736691 GCF_018294505.1 Triticum aestivum
CCCACCGCTGGCATGCACCGGCTCGTCAGGACGCCGGTGCGAGGGTCCCGCTGGGAGCGGCTCATTTTTGTTGGCGAAGCTGACAAGGCTTCGGATGGTGGCTCTCCACTCCTCGAGCTTCTCCGCAGCAGGGGGGAACTCGAGGAGCAGCTGCACGCGCGCCAGCGCTTCTGCAGGCGTAGACGGCGGCGAGATCTGTGTAGACCGTGACGCGCTCTGACTTCTAACTGGGTTAGAATTGGCTCTGTCGCGGTCTCGCGGTCCCACGCCGCCTGCACCGGCGTCTGAGCGCGCACGCCGGCCTGGTTCGTCCTGTGAGTGGCGCACAGGGCTCTTTCCGCGGCGGTGCCCGGGGGCTCCGGCATCGTGGTGCTGCTCATCGCGCGGGGCCTGGGATGGGCGTGGCGCGGGTGCCAGCTGGGGCGCCGTAAAGGCTGCTGCACTGCCCGTGGGCAGCACGGCCCCGCCCCCAGGCCCAGCGGCGCGTGGCTCATCGTCTCGGATTCGGACGACGCCGCTCGCCAGAATGTCATGGATGCTCGCAGGCCAAGACTCCGGCCCCATCTATGGGCACCCGTCCGCCTGCTCGCGCTGGCGCGAACGGGCCGGCCCCGGACGAGTCGATTGCTGTGATCCCCTTCTTCTTGGGAGCCATGGTGACGAAGAACCGCTAGACTAATTGCTAGACCGGATTTTCACGACTGCGCCCCCTACCTGGCGCGCCAAAGATGTCGGGGGAAATGACACCTATGGGATCACTGGAATCCCTTCTACGGTTGGCGGCGCGGGGTTGTGCAAAGAGCGGGTCTAGAAGCCAGCACAAAGATCGTTTACCCAGGTTCGGGCCGCGAGGATGCGTAATACCGTAGTCCTGCTTTGGTGTATATTTTAGTGTTCTTGGGCTTTTGAACTAGCTACAGTGCGTGCGTCATCCAAAAGATCCCAATCCCCCAGTACGCCATGGGCCTCCTTTTATAGACAAAGGGGCTGCCACAGTGGCACACATGAGGTGGAAAGGTATACAGTGCACAAGCTTATCGCTTGTCATTACAGGACAAAGTGCATTAAATGCGATACTTAGATGTCCACTTGCTTTATCGGAGGCGGTAACGAGGCCCGTCCCGTTCGTCGCCGCTCCGCCTTGCTCTGGCACGTGTCCAGGCCAACAAGGCATGGAGCGCCACGTAGTCTGGCAGGCTGCTGAGTTGGCGTGGTGGTACGGTCTTCATGAAGATCTGCATGCCACCACGCAGGTGCTTGCTGAGTTGTCCTAGAGGCCGCACGTCGCCACGCAGGTGTTCGCCTAATTGGTGGGCTGGCAGCTGCATGGGAACGGCGGCGGAGCTTTGGCAGATGTGGGCCTGGCTGTGGCCCTGCTGATGTCTTCGGCAAGAGTCTTGCCGGGGCCCCAGCAAGAGTCTTGTCGTGGCGTCGTGGTCGTCCCCGGCAAGGGGCTTGCCGGGGGTCTCGTGGGTATCCTTGGCAAGGATTTCGCCGAGGATCTTCGTCTTCTGGTTATTTAGCTAGTCTTGTATGCTTCTGGTCTTCACAAAGATCTGCATGCCACCACGGAGGCGCCTCCCGACCCTTGGTTCCAATGTGGTTGAGGGCGTCGGAGCACCCAGGTTTGAGGGTAGCGGCCCTGCTGGTGTTGGGCAAGTTGCCCTGGCAAGGCTCTTTGCCGGGGCTGTGGAGGCAGCCCTGGAAAGGGCCTTGCCGGGGGAGTCTACCTCGCCCTTCTGCTCTTTGTGTTTCCGGCTTGGCGTTGGTCTAGTCGTCTTGCGCCTTTGCTTCCTCTGCCCCGCCAAGCGTGGCGAGGGGCGTGGGGCTGCGACTGCCCGCGCACAAGTAAAGGGGTGCAAAAAGGGACCCCTACTTTTGTACACCGACAGCCAGCCCTCTCGTCCAATCCTAAATCGCTGCCACATGCTCCTCTCCCTCTTCTCCATTGCAAGACCACCCTCTCTCCTCTTCATCTTCTCCATTCCAAAACCACCATCTCGCCTATCCCTCTTCTCCATTGCAAAACCACCCATCTCCTCTCCATCTTATCCATTGCAAAACCACCGTCTCACCTCTCCCTCTTCTCCATTGCAAGGCCACCATCTCTCCTCCCATCTTCCAAACCCAGCACCGGACCCCTCAGAACCACATCTATGGAGAGGATGCAGCAGCGAATTGGGCAGATCGCCGGCGGCGACCAGGCGAAGTTAGCCTGGTTGAAGGAGATCCTAACTTGGTTTGACAACGAGAAGTGGGAGATTTCGAGACGGTGAGGGACATGTGAGGGAGTCCTGGACTAAGGGGTCCTCGGGCATCCGGCCTGTTGGACATGGGCCGGACTAATGGGCTGACCGAAGACTCTCTCCCGTGTCCGGATGGGACTTGGCATGGAAGGTGAGCTTGGCAACCAGATATGAAGATTCCTTTTATCTGTAAACCGACTTTGTACAACCCTAGCCCCCTCCGGTGTCTATATAAACCGGAGGGCTTAGTCCGGAAAGGAGGACAATCATACATCCTAGACTTCTAGGGTTTTAGCCATTACGATCTCATGGTAGATCAACTCTTGTAATACTAATATTCATCAAGATCAATCAAGCATGAAGTAGGGTATTACCTCCATAGAGAGGGCCAGAACCTGGGTAAACATTGTGTCCCCCGTCTCCTGTTACCATCGACCTTAGACGCACAGTTCGGGACCCCCTACCCGAGATCCGCCGGTTTTGACGCCGACATTGGTGCTTTCATTGAGAGTTCCACTATGCCGTCCCCAAAAGGTTTGATGGCTCCTTCAATTGTCAACAAAGATGTTGTCCAAGGGGAAACCTTCCTCCCCGGACAGATCTTCGTGTTCGGCGGCTTCGCACTGCGGGCCAACTCGCTTGGCCATCTGGAGCAGGTCGACAGCTACGCCCCTGGCCATCAGGTCAGATTTGGGAGCTTGAACTATGTCGCGGACATCCGCGGAGACGTGATCTTCGACGGATTCGAGACCACGGCAGCCGCTCCCTATCCTTACGATGAACATGACTTAAATCTGTCATTGGACCATACTCAGGAAATTGCACCTGTAACCGCTCTGGCCTTAGATCCGGAGCAGACCGCGCCATCCGAGGACGGGAAGCTCAACCCTGTAACAGAAGCCACAGACTCCATGGCGTTGGAGCCGCACACAGACCTAACCTCGGGTGATATCTCTGTCTTCGGAACCTCGGACTCGTTTCCGGTGATAAGTTCCGAACCATGTGCATCCACTTATATCGAGCCGGATCGGTCAGCTATCGCTGAATTCAGCGCTGTGGACATCTTCCGGCACTCGCCTTTAGGTGACGTGCTGAACTCATTAAAAAATACGTCCTTAGCGGGGGACTCACAGCCGAACTTTGCCCGGTTCAAACTGAAGGCTGATGACGGAGAATTTCGCTTCCCAACCTCCACCCACTACATAGCACTGTCGAGGACTTAACCGACATGCTCGATTACGGCTCCGAGGACATCGACAGTATGGACGACGATGCCGATGAGGAGCATGGCCAAAACCCACCGTTCACCGGACGCTGGACGGCCACTTCTTCGTACGACGTATACATGGTGGATACACCGAAAGAGAATAACGGCGAGGACAAGGAAAATTTAGTTCAGGATGAGCCTCCTAAGACACAACCAAAGCGCCGGCGTCAGCGGCGCCGTTCTAAATCCCGCCATAGCAAGGACAGCAACACCGGCACAGCAGACGATCACACTCCGGATAGTGCCGAAGACAGAGAAGATCCCGACAAACAAATGGCCGAACAGGACGATCGGGAAGATGGGCAAGTTAGCCCTGATGAATAGGCCATAAACGACGACTCAGAGGGCAGCACTTATCTTCCACCCTCCGAGGATGAGACGAGCCTTGGCAACGAGGATTTTATCATGCCTGAGGAACCTCTCGAGCAAGAGCGCTTTAAGTGCTAGCTAATAGCCACCGCAGGGAGCCTGAAAAAGAAGCAGCGGCGGCTTCAAGCTGATCAAGAACTGCTCAACGATAGATGGACTGATGCCCTGGCAGCTGAAGAATACGACCTTATGCGACCAGCTAAAAGTTACCCGAAGCGCAAATTGCTACCTCAGTTCGATGACGAGGCGCCGGAGCCCGTACCATCATCGCGCAATGCGGCTGACCGACCACCACGCGGTCGAGATAAAGCGACAACTCAGGCCGAACACCAGACCGCCGCACCTCGCCGTAAAGGTAGGGATAAAATAGCTCGGGGTTATACATATGACCTTCAGCAGGACCTAGACAGTAGAGCAGGATATACCAGATCGATCTACGGATCGTGAGGACGTGCCCCGACACGTGACAACGGCTATCTATTCGGACGTGACAAGCCTAGCCACGCCCGGGCGAAAAACCGCAGACGGACTGCATCGGAGCTACGTCGCGACGTGGCCCGATATAGAGGCGCCACACAACCTCTTTGCTTCACTGACGAAGTAATGGATCATGAATTTCCAGAAGGGTTTAAACCCGTAAATATCGAATCATACGATGGAACAACTGACCCCACGTTATGGATCGAGGATTTTATTCTTCACATCCATATGGCCCGCGGAGATGACCTTCACGCCATCAAATACCTCCCACTAAAACTCAAAGGGCCAGCTCGGCACTGGTTAAACAGCCTGCCTGAAAATTCTATTGGCAGTTGGGAGGACTTGGAAGAAGCCTTCCTTGACAACTTCCAAGGTACATATGTCCGGCCACCAGATGCCGATGACTTATGTCACATAGTTCAACAGCCTGGAGAGTCAGCCAGGAAATTTTGGACTAGGTTCCTAACTAAAAAGAACCAGATCGTCGATTGTCCGGATGCCGAAGCGCTAGCGGCCTTTAAACATAGCATCCGTGACGAATGGCTCGCCCGCCACCTCGGCCAGGAAAAGCCGAAGTCCATGGCAGCCCTCACGGCACTCATGACCCGCTTTTGTGCGGGTGAGGATAGTTGGCTGGCCCGTAGCAAAAACACACCAAGTGAAATGGGCACCTCCAAGGTCAAACATAGCAATGACAAGCTCCGACGCAGCAGACACAAACGCCGAAGCAATGGCGACAATACCGATGACACGACAGTCAACGCCGGATTCAGTGGCTCCAAGTCTGGTCAGCGGAAGAAGCCATATAAAAGAAACAACCAGGGACCATCCAGCTTGGACCGCATACTTGATCGTCCGTGCCAGATCCACAGCACTCCAGACAAACCAGCCAATCATACCAACAGAGATTGTTGGGTTTTTAAACAGGCAAGCAAGTTAAATGCCGAGAACAAGGAAAAGGGATCGCAAAGCGAGGACGATGACGAGGTGCCCCGGCAACCGAACATAGGGGGACAAAAGAAGTTTTCCCCTCAGGTCAAAATGGTGAACATGATATATGCTACACACATCCCCAAGAGGGAGCGAAAGCGCGCTCAGGGACGTCTATGCGATAGAGCCAGTCGCTCCAAAATTTAATCCATGGTCGTCATGCCCGATCACTTTTGATCGTTGGGATCATCCGACCAGTATCCGTTATGGCGGTTCAGCCGCGCTGGTCCTCGACCCAATCATTGATGGATTTCACCTAAGGCGAGTCCTCATGGACGGTGGCAGCAGCCTCAATCTGCTCTATCAGGACACAGTGCGCAAAATGGGCATTAATCCATCACGGATCAAGCCCACAAAGACTACCTTTAAAGGAGTCATACCTGGTGTAGAGGCCCACTGTATGGGCTCGATCACACTAGAGGTTGTCTTCGGATCTCCGGACAACTTCTGAAGCGAAGAGTTAATCTTCTATATCATCCCCTTTCGCAGCGGCTATCACGCACTGCTTGGACGAACCGCATTTGCTCGATTCAATGCGGTGCCTCATTATGCTTACGTCAAGCTCAAGATACCCAGACCATGCAGGTCATAATAGTTAATGGAAACACGGAACGCTCCCTCCGTACCGAGGAGCACACCGCTGCCTTAGCAGCAGAAGTACAGAGCGGCCTTTTCAAGCAGAACCTTAATTCGGCGGCCGAGCTCCCAGACGCTATAAAGAGGGTCCGGAAAATTCTCCAGCAGGACAGCTCGGCTCAACAAGAGCTCGACTAGCAATTTGGCCTCCGTCCCAGTCCCGATCAAGTAGCGGCACTCGCACCGCGCGTACATAACTACGCACTCAAAATACCATGGGCATAGACGTAGGCATAACTAGTTTGTGATCCACAATACGGCTCGACCGCTCCCGGACACATATACTTTCACTGTTTCCTTTCTTCCTTTTTCAGGTTTCTTTTCCACAGGCCTTCCCTGATGGCTTGATCGCAAGTCCTTTCGAAGGACAAATACACCAAGCCGGCAGTCAGCTTGGACGTAGAGGGGAATTTCTAGGTGGTTTCTTTAACGACCACTCTACCTGTTTTCAGGGCCCACACACGCAGCTCTCCCTTGGTTGTGGCATGTTAAATAGCCTGTTGCTTATCGCACTATTTGTATCAATGCGCTTTGACGTATTAATCAAATTATAATGGAAACAGTTTGCGGCCCAAATTTTGGGGCCCCTGCTCATTACTTTTGCTCCTTTTCTGTTTTCCTTGTTTTATTAATAATCTTATCAGATAGCACCCATACACTGAGGTACGTTTCAGTTTGCCAGGGCTTCATAGCGCCCCACACTATGGCAACAAAGTCCGAACACTTTTTACAGTATAGTTCGGCACCCCGAATTTAGCACTATATGCATTGGCTCCGAATCATGTCTTTGGTCAATAGTTGGGTTGCCCGGCTCCTGTGCTTGCTACCTTATGTTCCGCTATATTGGCTAAGGTAGTAAAGGGAGCACTACTGCGATTGTGCCCTGGTTTACCTGAAGGAGCACCTCCGTAGAGAAAGCCGAAAACTGACTGTCATGATGCGGCGAGAGCCGGTCAGCTATTCGGAGGTTTCAAATTGTTAGAGATTTTTTCCGCATTACGTGAGGGATCGGTACTTACCCGATCAGGTGCTTATAGCATTCTAGTTCAGATACTAGGCGCTGCGCCCACATTTTTATTGTCAAACTCCTATGGCTAAGTGAGGGTGCTAAAGCCGCATAGTCTGATTGCCTGGTTCGTTGCGCTAAACACCTCCTTCAAGGACCAAACAATTGGATCAAGAGTGTTTAGATTCCATCCCGAACACCCCCGTACTACCTACGTGGGGGCAGAGGCCAACGACTGGCCAACTCTCAGATCTCATACAACACGGTTGCACAGGAGGTAAAATTTTCAAACATAACAAAAATTATATTACATAACAACTTTGTTTCATCATACAAGGCAGAGACAACATGAATGTATTCATTCGAAGATAATGGCTTTCGCACATTGCGTCGGCACAATGCGAGACCCCTCCAGGACGTCTTCAAAATATCGTTCGGGCGTGCGGTGCTCCTTGCCCTCAGGCGGCCCTTCAGTCACAAGCTTGACGGCGTCCATCTTTGCCCACCAGACCTTGACGCGGGCGAAGGCCATGCGCGCGCCCTCGATACAGACCGACCGCTTGATGACGTCTAGCCGAGGACAGGCATTCACCAGCCGCTTCACGAGGCCGAAGTAGCTGCTGGGTATAGCTTCGGCAGGACACAGCCGGATTATTAAATCCTTCATGGCCAGTTCGGCCACCCTATGCAGCTCGACCAGCTGTTTCAGCTGATCGGTGAAGGGCACTGGATGTTCTGGCGCAAGGTACTGCTACCAGAACAGCTTCTCCGTTGAGCTTCCTTCTTCGGCTCGGAAGAACTCTGCAGCATCTGACACACTGCGCGGCAGATCCGAAAATGCCCCTGGAGAACTCCGAATCCAGGTTAGTAAGAAATACTTCTTATTCACATACTTGCTTTGCATACTAAACGCCTTACCCGGCGCGATCTTCTTGGCCTCCTGGATCTCCTCGAGGGTGCCCTGGGCCTCAACCCGGGCTTCTTCCGCGCTTTGGCAAGCCTTGGCGAGTTCAGTCTCTCGAGCCGAAACATCGCACTCCAAGGCCTCGCACTTCTTCACAGCGTCCTGGAGCTCTTGCTGGACCTTGTTAAGCCTGGCCTTGAGCTTCTTACGGGCGGCTTGCTCCTTGGCAGCTTTCTCCTCGGCTTTGGCCAGGGCCTCGACCTCGGTTGTCGCTCCTACACATATCATAACACTATGGTCAATGCACATCATTTATTCTTTCTGAATATATAGAAGTCATTACGTACCTTGCTGGTCTTCTAGCTGCTTCCTCGCTTGGCCGAGCTCCTCCTCGGCCCGTTCTAGTCTTTGCTTTAGTCCGGAGACTTCGGTAGCGTGTGAGGTCGCGGCCAGCAACGACGCCTGCTCATTCATACAAGACACATTTAGTTAGTTTCCTGCAAAAATGAATTGATCCTTTGTCCGGCCTTGCTTTCCGAACGCCGGACAATGTCTCAGGGGCTACTGTCTATATTGGGATTTTCTCTTTTGCGTCGCTTACCTCAAAACCTGTCAGCAGGCCGCTGCGAGCTTCGGTCAGTCCGCTCTTGACGGACTGAACCCTCTCAATCACCGTACCCACAAGGATACGGTGTTCCTCCACAATGGAAGCGCCTCGTAGCGCTTCTAGAAGATTGTCCGGTGCCCCTGGTTGGACAGAGGTCACCGGTGGAATAGGCACACCTCCTTCTTTGAAAGGAGGCTGCACGCCGGACTCCGGAGCCGTATAGGTCTCCGAAACTGTATCCGGATGGGGGCCGAACTGAACATGGCCCCCATCGCCTATCTCCATGGGGATCTGCTCCCCCATGTGTCCGGCGGTCGAGGTTTCGCCCTCTGGCGCCACCCTGACGGCCTCCTGAGACTCCCCCTGGCCTGGGAAGATCCTTCGCGACAGCACCTCGGCGTCGCCCTTGGCCGTGGGAGAGTAAGCGGACGACGGTGACTCGCAGGCCATCGCCTTTGAATCCAACGAGCCTCTTGATGAGGATCACTGGGAGCTGTCGTGGGCCGGACTGCAATAACATGATTAACCATATTAATACCATAAAGAGGGGAGGCCGGATACAGGGATGCATATGGGCTTTTTCAGTACTTACGATGTGGCCAGGGGCTTGCTTCGGGGGGGTCGCTCTGGGCTGCTATCGACGTCCCACGCAGAGTTATCCGCGAGGGGGCCCTTCCCCCTCTTGGGCGCCTCCGCCTCCAGATTTGTGGAGGTCGCCATCTTCTTCCTCCCCCCATCAGGGGGAGAGTTGCTTTCCTCCTCCTCGTCATCATCTTCGGTGGCGGAGGAGTGAGTCTTGTCTTCGGACATCACGTCTGAAGCGCCCTTGCGGCGGGGGCCACCTCGGCCCCCCTTGGCCTTCTTCTTGAACTTCTTCTCCGGTGGCTGATAGGGCACCGGGACCGGCATCTTCGCCAGGAGCGGGATGACTGGTTCTTTGGGGAACAGAGCCGAACATTGAATCCGCTCCGCCTTCTCTGTCCATACATGAAAGGATAAATTAGTAAAGTTTAGTTACCCTCCTTGGACAAGCAAGTAGAGGGTACGCCTTGAGATGTGACGGACATACCACATTGGCGGGATGGGCAAGATCGTACCCACGGTCCGAGTCTATGACCGGCGGCTTTTCGTCTCCCTTGAAGAGTAGCTTCCAGGCATCTTTGTGAGTGGTTCCGAAGAGCCTCTCCAAGGTCTCGTGCATCTCCAGATCGAATTCCCATAAAGGGGAGGTTCGGCTTTGGCAAGGGAGGATCCGGCGAACTAGCATCACCTGGATCACGTCGACGAGCTTGATGTTTCTGTCCACCATGTTTGGATGCGCGTTTGCAGTGCCATTAGCTCGTCCGACGAAGACCAATTTGGGCCCTTCTCCATCCAGGAGGTCAGCCGCATTTGAGCACCGGACTTGAATTCAGAAGCCGCAGGCCAGCTGGCGTTGTGGGGCTCTGTGATATAGAACCACAGCTTCTGCCGCTCCTTGACAGTCTCCACAAACGTGCCTTTGGGCCATGTGACGTTGGGAATCTTGCTCACCGTGGCTCCTCCGCACTCCACGTGCTGGCCATCCACCACCTTCGGCTTCACGTTGAAGATCTTGTGCCACAGTCCGAAGTGGGGCTGGATGCGGAGGAAAGCCTCGCACACGACAATGAATGCCGAGATGTTGAGGAAAGAGTTCGGGGCTAGATCATGGAAATCTAGCCCATAATAGAACATAAGTCCGCGGACAAAAGGGTGGAGTGGAAACCCTGACCCGCTAAAGAAATGAGGGAGGAGCACCACCCTCTCGTTGGGCTTCAGTGTAGGGACGACTTGCCCCTTGGCCGGAAGCCGGTGGGTGATCTCCTCCGCCAGATACCCGGCCTCCCGAAGCTCGGCGATGTCCTTCTCCTTAACGGAGGAGGCCATCCACTTGCCTTGCCCTCCAGAGCCGGACATGGTTGAGTGCTTGCTCGAGGCGGAAGAGACGAGAACTTGGGCGCTGGAGCTCGAGAATGGAAGGGCAGAGGAAGAAAGAAGGCGTGGGTGAAGAAAGGGAATCCTTATCCCCTTATAAAGGCAGTAAATATCGAACACCTCCCCGCTCGCCTTAAAACTCGCCTATTCCCAAGGGCTGTACAAACGGCACGGTTGGATTACCCACGCCTGTATTGATGAGAATCCCGCAATAAGGGGACACGATCTCTGCTTTGACAAGACGTGTCGATGGAAACCGCATCTCGAAACGCGGAACGGCGGACGAAAACGGTTCGAAATAATGACCGGGCAGACGTGATGTCATCTTGCAAAAAGTTGTCAGCGGATGGGACTCGTGAAATATTATACTCTCTACGGCTATATGTGTGGTACTTGTGTTGTAGATCCGGACATGTTCGTTGCGTCCGAAGACTATCTTGGAGTATTGGGGAAGGGGAACCGCCTTACAATGCAGAAGACGATCTGCTCGCCGGACACCTCGTCATTGAAGCCTGGTTCAGGGGCTATTGAGGGAGTCCTGGACTAAGGGGTCCTCGGGCATCCGGCTGTTGGACATGGGTCGGACTAATGGGCTGACCGAAGACTCTCTCCCGTGTCCGGATGGGACTCTCCTTGGCGTGGAAGGCAAGCTTGGCAACTAGATATGAAGATTCCTTTTCTCTGTAAACCGACTTTGTGGAACCCTAGCCCCCTCCGGTGTCTATATAAACCGGAGGGCTTAGTCCGGAAAGGAGGACAGTCATACAGGCTAGACTTCTAGGATTTTAGCCATTACGATCTCGTGGTAGATCAACTCTGGTAATACTCATATTCATCAAGATCAATCAAGCAGTAAGTAGGGTATTACCTCCATAGAGAGGTCCTGAACCTGGGTAAACATTGTGTCCCCGTATCCTGTTACCATCGACCTCAGACGCATAGTTCGGGACCGCCTACCCAAGATCCGCCGGTTTTGACACCGACAACATGTGGCAATGTATGAGAAAGAGCGAGACATTGGCGCTGAGGGCAGCGATGTACTCCCCGACGCTAGTCACGCCGCAATCCTTTGAGTTCATCGAGTATCTCCTCTTGGCTATGGAGCAGACAGATTCACCCGAGCCGAAAGTCAGGCGGAGGTGGTGGGCGTACAGGTCCAAGGTCGAGCATCCAGAGGATAACGGATTGATCGAGTATGGTGTGCCGTTCGTGAGGGTGCAGTGCCAGCCGGAGCCACAGGAGTATTCGTTCTCCCACCAGAAGCACTACAAAAAAATACACTTCCGTGATGATACATGTTTGTCACAGTAGGTCACGTTTTTTGTCATGCATGTACATCCATGACGATTTTATGACAGAATCAAGATAGTCATACCTGTGTTGTCCTAGAAGTGTTCCATGACAGTACCAAAATTATCATCACGGAAGTGTCCACTTCCATGACGATAAATGGCGCGTCATGGAAGTGCTTTCGTCAAGGGTAACCGACATGTGGCATCCACCGTAACGGGTCACCGTTAAGCTATCAGGTTCCGGTAACCCATTAACAGCCCATACCAATTGAGATTTTCCACGTGTAAAATTATCATGGGCTGGAGGAAACACGTGTCGGCTCCCCATTGGGACAGATGTCATCCACTCATTGGACCGAAGGCGCCTATGATACGTCGACATGTGGCACGGCCCAACAGAGGCCCATTCATGTGAAAAGGCCGGCCCATTTGATTTGGTCAAAAGGTAGCGGGCCAGCCCACGGAAAGCCTGTTAACGACCTTTCGCATATAGCCCATTTACAGCTCGCTAACACAGGGCCCGTTACGGCCTATCCGAATTAGGCCCAGTAGCGTCATCTGGGCCGTCCAATATGTTTCCAGCCCGTTTTGACTTCCGGCCCATGTATGGCCCATGACTTCTTTCAGCCCATATGAGGCCCTTTGTAACTCTTGGCCCATTAACTACCCGTGGTGAAACTGGCCCGTAATGAATGGTGTATCACTTATTATCTTTCGGCCTTCTCAGGGCCCATTTATTCTTGGGCTCATTTCCAGCATTCGGTTACTTACGACCCGTTAGTATCCTTTTCTGCTTGAGGGCCAAATTCAGCCCGTGGTTACAGTCGGCCCGTTTGTGGCCCGTTAATCCATTGGACCGTTTTCATAGCGTCATCAAATACAACCGATTAACGATGGCCTATTATGGTCGGCCGACGAACGGATGATTCGAACTCTAGCTCGTTTACGGCCCGTATGCGGTCTGTTATTGGCCCATGTTTGGCCAGTCGATCATACGACCCGTAGAAGGCCCATTGATGATACGGTGCATAGAACGCCCATTGTTTCTATGGCCCGTAGAAGGCCCATTGTTTCTACGGCCCGTAGGAGGCCCAGGGTCACTACAGTAAATATGTAGCCCACGGTTATTGTGGCCTAGTTTTAAAATATAGGTTATTCCGGCCACTAGCAAACCGCGGAAAAAGAACTGCACTGACTACAAGAAAACAAATGAACAAGACAACAAGGAAATAAATAAGCAAGCAACTTATGCTAGGCTATCACGACTATTACACATTTACACCCACTAGGCATCAAAGTTCACCACCAGTGCAAATATAGGAACAAAGCAACATATCACATACACTGGTTGTCAAAGTTAGCGACCGGTGCAAATAAACGCCGCAGCAAAACAAGTCCAGAACTGAAACCACTTCAGAAGAGCTCAAGAAACAATATCCTGGGTACGCATAATGCTGGCAAGATGCTTAGCAAGATTATTAACTTTCTCTTGTTTGGCGCTTAAATCCTCTAGCGCTTGCTATTGCACCAGAATGTATGCATCTGAATTCTGCAAGGACATCCTCAGTCCTTCGTCTTCCTATCGCAGAACATCTGATCGATGTCTTTCAACTTGAAGTTGAGACTCAAGAAGCCAAACTCATTTAGGCAGCGAGTTTGAAGAGCTCGTGCCAGTAGTAGTAGCCAGTAACTCGAACACTACATCAAGACAGGACTTTGGGGTTGTCTCATTGTCTTCAATATAGTTTTTATCAGCTTTCTTGGAGACCAACAGAGATGTCTCACTATCTTGAACCTTATCTGCTTTACTTCCTTTACCATTGCATAACAGGGTACTCTTCTCCAATATTTTATCCGCATTCTAAAAGACAAACAAACAGACACATCATAGGTTTACCATGTTGTATATGAAACTCATTTTGGTAAACCAGTTCCGTAGTAAGGTGGACAGGATAACAGCATGAAACAAACATATATCTATGTAGTATGGCCACTATATGGTCTATATATTCTAGTTTATGTTGCCAAATCAAGATAGAGACAGTTCAAATCATATCTATTTAAGACAAAGAAGCATAGATAGAATATAAGTGTGGGAAACTACACAACAATAACAACACTTGTAATGTGCATGGCATGAGAACATAACTGTTTATTCAATTGAAACTGAAATCAACAGAGAGCAAGTTACAACAGCAAACAAGTTAAAGAAACAGGTTTAAAACATACCTGTTGCGCCATTGGAGTTTCAATTGCATCCTTCGAATTTGAAATTAGTTGGTATGAGTAAATACAGTGATGCAAGAGCAAAGGAGTATGAACCATAGCTACGGAACCTGACTTGAGAACAATTCTTCTTCTGCTTTAAGCGTTGACTTGGGGTTCGAAGTGGTGGTCCTCGTGCTTTGGGCACTGCAGTTGCTTTACAAACTGCTCGTGTTTGGGTGCTCTGTGGTGGAGACGGTGCTGTGTCAACTGGAACTGGGTTACTATCTGCTGGGGTTGGGGTTAGAAGGGGTGTAGCTGGTTCTCTGTCCAACTGGGTAGGGGTACAATCTGCGTGAGTCTGGGTTATGTGTGGTGGGGCTGGTTCTCGGGGAAGTACAACCGTGGTTCTAGCTGCATCGACAGGTAGCACGATCTTTTCCGAAGACCGTGTTTTTACTCCCACAGATTCTGCTATCACCCCCTCCAATTCAAATGGCCGATAAACAAGAAAATTAATTGAATGTACAGACATTGTAAGATAGACATGTGCAATGGATAGTAGGGAAGAAAACAGAGCATGAAATAATTCACATTTATGTTGTCTAACCAAACAGAATATCATGACATAATTTTACATATATGATGGCTAATTAAACAGGATAACATGACACAATTTCACATGTATGATGGCTAACTAAACAGGATAGAATGACATACTTCAAAATATGATGACTACGTAAATAGGATGACATGATATAACTATCCGATGTGTCTATTAAAGTGGTTGGCATGCCATAATTCACAAACATGTCGTCGACGGAAACATGATGGCATGATATAATTCACGGATAGAATGACATAATTCAAATTATGATGACTATGTAAACATGATGAGATGATATAACTATATTATGTCTTTAGAAAATGGGTTGGCATGCCATAATTATGATACATGCTGTCTAAGTAAACATCATGGCATGATATAATTCAAATATATGATTTATATACTAAGCAAGTGAGCAGAGGGCAATCGCATATATGATGTGTCAACTAAGGAGATGGCATTCAATATTGTGTATATGATGTAAAAACTAAGCATTGCAATACAACATATGCATGATATGAGTAATATAACCCTGCGAAGTTTGAGCATACACCTCAGGGGGTAATAGGACTGGTCATCTGCCTCTGAATCCTCCTCTAGGGAGCTCTCTGTAACCAGCAAGATATCTGCTTCAGCAGGTAGCATTGTCTGCTCGGAAGACCTTGTTTTCACTTCAAATTTCTCCATCACCAATTCAAATGGCTGATACACAGGAAGAGCAGTTGAATATACAAACATTATCAACAAATGCAATGAGAAAAACAAAAGAAGGACGGCATGATATAATTCACATATATGACGCTTGGCTAAACACCATGGCATTGCATAATTCACATATATAATGCCTTGCAACAAGATAGCATTGCATAATTCACATATATAATGTCTTGCAACAAGATGGCATTGCATAATTCACATATATGGTAATTAGATACTAAACAGGTGGCATTCACACAAAGCATGTCTAAACTAAGCAAATGACATAGCAATCCAAGACACCATACGCACGATATGAGCAAGATAACCCTCCCAAGTTAGAGCATGCACCTCGGGGGGGGGATAGGACTGGTCATATGTCTCTGAATCCTCCTCTGAGGAGCTATCCGTAACCAGCAAGACATGCGCTTCGTCAAATAGCATTGTCTGCTCTAAAGACCTTTTTTCCACTCCAGATTTTTCCATGACCGTGTCGAATGGCTGATGCATAGGAAGAGTAATTGAATGTACTAGAATTGTTGACAAATTTAATACATAATAAAAAAATTATGGATGATATAATTCACATATAAGATGACTGGCTAACCAGGGTGGCATTGCAAAATTCACATATATGATGCCTAGCTAAACAAGACGGCATTGCATGATTCACATAGACGATAAAGAAACTAAAAAGATGGCAATCACACACAACATGTATAAACTAAGCAGATGACATATTTGATGTATAAAGTAAGCAATGCAAGGCACCATATGCATGATATTACCAACATCAGCATGCCAAGTTAGAGCGAAGACCTCAGGAGGTTAATAGGAGTGGTCTTCTCCTTCTGAATCCCCCTCAGAACAGTTATTTTCCTCTTGATTACAATCCGAAATGGTTGGAGGGGGGCTTCCTTTGCGCCCACCATGGAGCGACGTCTGCATGAAATTTTAGTGCCACACAAGGCTCGTCTCTTTTGCTCTACATGTTCAGCTCCATTGTGTACAATAACTGGCATGCATAGGAATAAAACATAGTGAGATTATGTAAGGAGTGCATGCACAAATCCAAAGTGATGGTAGCAAACTGTGGATAGACCCAAAACCAATGATAGCAGGCAGATAACAGCTTCAGTTAAAAAATACAGATAATGGATCCTTTAATGTTTGCTTCCCACCCAACATGAAACTCATAGTAGACACCCGAGATTAACTAGATAGTAGACAAATACTATTGATTTCTGCCCCAATATGTACCCCACAACCATTTAAAAACTCAAGTTTGAGCATTACTTTGGACTCGACTTGGAGTCTAATCGGTGAACAGGACGATAAAGTATCCATGTCAGTTATTGTACATAATGGTACTGAACATGTAGAGCAAAAGAGACGAGCCTTGCATGGCAATAAAATTTCATGTAGACATCGCTCCATCGTGGGCACAAAAGAAACCCCCTCCCCCCATTCCAGATTGTAATCAAGAGGAAGATAATTGTTCAGAGGGGGATTCAGAGGGAGCAGACCACTCCTATTTACCCCCTGAGGTATTTTGCTCTAACTTAGCATGCTGATGTTGGTCATATCATGCATATGGCGCCTTGCATTGCTTACTTTATACATAAAATATGTCATATGCTTAGTTTAGACATGCTTTGTGTGAATGCCATCTGTTTAGTTTCTATATCATATATGTGAATCATGCAATGCCATCTTGTTTAGCCAGGCATCATATATGTGAATTTTTCAATGCCATCCTAGTTAGCCTGTCATCTTATATGTGAATTATATCATGCCATCATTTTTTATTACGTATTAAATTTGTCAACAATGTTAGTACATTCAATTGCTCTTCCTGTGCATCAGCCAATCGACACTGATGAGGATATCAATACCATTATTACACCCACAGCCCCTGCTGCTATACATACTGGACCGATTACTAGAGCTCGCGCACGCCAATTAAATTACCAGGTACTTTCGTTTCTTGGTAACGATTCCAATGTTCATGAGAATATGATACTATCTAAATTGGATACATTTGTTTTGCTTACAAATGAAGGGCTAGCTTGGGGAAGGATGAACATTGGAGCAAGAACAAGCATGGAGTTGATGGCATGCGCAAGGGAAACAAGAACAGAGTTTCAAGTGATGATTTTAGGACTTTGAAGCCACCATAATGAGTGCATGAAGCCTTGGACGAAATATACTAGATGCCACTTCATAAATTTCGTCCAGAGGCTATTCTAGGTGCCGCGCCACCTTATTATCGGACCAGGCCCATGTAATTTCAAAATACATAAGTATAGGCTGTTTTTAGAGTCCGTATGTGTGGGGAAACAAGAGATAGGGTTGGTTTCGGACTCCTTCCCCAAGGGCCATGAAATTCCCGCCTCTTCCTCCATATATACAGCCCTTAGGGCACCGTTTAGACTTTGGGTTTTGTTTAGAATGAAAATTTCACCATAGCTACAACTTCGCGTACTTCATTTGTGTTCAACGACCAGACAAAGGCGTCACAGAACCCCACCTTCATTAATAAAGTTTTCCTCTTTTATTCGCAATATCCACATTGCAATCTCAGTTTCTTGCTTCTTCTTCGTTTGCTCGCAGGAAGTAGACCCTCGTGGTCAGGTTGATCGTGCTCCGGCATGGTCAATAACCCCTCGGAAGTTGGTTTAGCGATTGCTAAGGCGCGACGTCTCACACGTTCGTAGTCGGATCGTCAAGGTCGACTCCCATAGAAAATGATAGCCAACATCTCATCGAAACATCAGGACACCTTCACCTCTACAAAGTAGTATCAGATTTCCAGGTTGCTCGGTGAGATATTACAGTTTTTCATAGTTTAGGTCGAGTCTGTTCTTCATACCTACAGTCCACGAAAAAGCCAAAAAAATTAGGGTTAGTTCATCATATCCGAACCAGTCTGAGCCTTTGCATAGTCTTTTCAGTATTTTGCTTTGTTGAATTTGCGGTTGCATCGTCGTGTCAAGTTGCTGGTCTTTGCGTCTAGTTTCCCTTAGAGTTTCGAGTTCTTTTCGCAAGTTGTCACGCCGCCGCCGCACCATCGTCATCGCTCCTGCTATATACCACCACCACCAACATATTCCTTACCGCTGCCATATACATCCACCCGTCCACCACCAATCCGAGTCCACATATACCACCAATCCGAGTCCACATATACATCCCCCTGTCCACCACCAATCTGAGTCCACATATACATCCGCCTGTCCACCACCAATCCGAGTCCACATATACATCTGCCTGTCCACCACCAATCCGAGTTCTTTCCATATTAGGTTTGTTTTCGAGATACTTTTATTTTTCGATTCTTGTTTCCTTGCCTGAGTAGGTTTCGAAAAAAAGAGTGGAGAACCCCAGGCAGTTTTTAGGCCAAAATTTTGGCAGGCGAAAATATTTTTCCCTATCCTGTTTTTAGGCTTTTCTGAGTCTTTTGAGACACTCGCCATCATAGTGATTTTTTGTCGCACTTTTTTGTCGTCGCTGCCCTGATTTCAGAAAAAAAAATCAAAAAAATTTCGTGCCCATCCTGTCATTTTGACCTAGGAAGAGTTTTGAGACACTCGCCATTATAGTGATTTTTCGCAAAAAAATAGGAGCGCAAAAAAAAAAGAGCGGAAAAAAATTCTAGAGTGTGCTTTTCCCATGTTTACGTGCAGCGCCGTGATTTTGGTAGTGTTCTAGGATCGTGTCTCTAGCACGGTCTAACCTAGGACCAACACAGTATCGTCGTTGAGCGTTTATTCAACTTTGCGTATCTGAATTGATTATTGCTTACCCTTTTTCCTACGATATTATAAGCCTTCCCAGCTCCACATACATCTACATCGTGCGTTTGACTCTCCCTGGTAATCTTTCTATCCAAGCTTTTGAGAGTTTTGACTACAACGGTTGCCGATCACCGCCAGCTGCTGGGTAAGAACTGGTAAGAATTTGAGATTTGCTTGACGGATTTGTAACACCCACCACCACCACTTGTTAGTAGTCTGTAGGATCATATTCTTGTGTGTTTCTATTGCTGCTAACCATGGCAGGATCGCAAGCCGACGAGATTGACTGGGAAAACTTGATGAACAAGGAGCTTCATGATAAGTTTCAGCAAATGATGAGTGGACAGGTGCAAGATGTGCTAAACAGATTTGAAGAGGCCATGGAGAAGATAGATGGCATGGAGAAGACATTCGAAACAAAGCTCGATAACAAGTTTACTGAATTGCTTTCGCATTTTCCACCACCACCGTCGGCTACAACAACAACAACAACAACAACAACAACAATGTCGTCTTCCAAATCAAGTGGGACAAGCACTGCATGTTTCCCTTGAGCCTGGTCAAAATTTTGGTGCCGCTGTTGATGCTTCTGTAGCTCCTGCTGCTACTGTAGAGGTGGAGGACTATTATGAGGATGAGGTTGATCAAAATCAGAACTACGTGCAACCACGAGCACCACCACCACCAGGTCGTCCTCATGCATATCATCGCAACGGTAGGGCTGCACCACCTGAGGTACATGACCATCTTCCTAAACTAAAATTGAATATTCCACCATTTGAGGGTAGATAAGTGTGACACCCTTGATTCAATCGTACACTAATCATACACACAAATGTGTACGATCAAGATCACGGACTCACGGGAAGATATCACAACACAACTCTAGACACAAAATAAAATAATACAAGCTTTATATTAGAAGCCATGGGCCTCGAGGGCTCGAATACATAAGCTCGAAAACACAAGAGTGAGCGGAAGCAACATTATCTGAGTACAAACATGAGTTAAACAAGTTTGCCTTAAGAAGGCTAGCACAAAAGCAACAACGATCGAAAAGGCAAGGCCTCCTGCCTGGGAGCCTCCTAACTACTCCTGGTCGTCGGCAGTCCCCACGTAGTAGTAGGCATCGGCGGTGGCATCTGGCTCCTGGGCTCCGACATCTGGTTGCATCAACCGGAAAGAAGAAGAAGAAAGGTGGAAAAGGGAGAGCAAAGCAACCGTGAGTACTCATCCAAAGTACTTGCAAGCAAGGATCTACATTACATATGCATCGGTATCAATGAAAAGGGTTGTATCTATGGACTGGACTGCAGAATGCCAGAAGAGAAGGGGAAAGCCTAGCCTATCGAAGACTAGCATCTTCCGGAAACCACCATCTTGCAGCAACAGGAGGGAGTAGAGTAGCATAAAGTAAAGTAGTAGTAGTGTTATCAACCTCGGCCAGAGATCCTTTCTCGACTCCCTGCGAGAAAGCAACCCCAAAGCCATACTATCCAGTTATCATCACAATCCATTACTCATCTCAAGTATCCAGTTCTAGTTGTATCGATCGGGATACAACTCCAAGTGTCCGTTACCGTAGGACAGGCTATCGATAGATGTTTTCTTCCCTGTAGGGGTGCACCAACTTACCCACCACGCTCGATTAACTCCGGCCGGACACACTTTCCTGGGTCATGCCCGGCCTCGGCCAAACAATACGCCGCAACCCGACCTAGGCTTAATAGAGAGGTCAGCACGCCGGACTAAACCTATGCCCCCAGGGGTCATGGGCCATCTCCCCGGGAACTCCTGCACGTTGCGAGGGCACCCGGTGAGTAGACCTAGCTACCTCCTTCAACAAGGCAGGTGCTTACGCAGTCCAACCCGGCGTGCGCCGCTCAGTCGCTAACGTCTATTAAGCTTCGGCTGATGCATACGACGCAAAACGCCCATACTATGCCCACGTGATGGTTAGTGCTATCAGGCCAGAGGCCCCTCGGATCAAATATCCAAATCGTAGTGGATTAGGAACGCGCGTAACAAGCAGAGACTCACGAAAGATGTGACCACGTTGCCCCGTCTCGAGGACTTGCGGCAAGGGCTAGGAATGCCCGGCCATGCCTCGTAATTATCTCGCGGGCACCCTTCAAGTCAACCCGACTCCTCATCTCTCGCAAAAATGCTCGCGCGGGTACCCCTCAGGGCCGACCCGTCTTTAGTAACAGGGTTCAGTGTAAAGTCATAGTAACCATAGTAACCGTGAGTCCAAACATCAAGGAGAAAACCCGAGGAATCACCCCCGGTGAATTCCACTCGATGTAATCATCAAGGTGAACGTAAGAGGAACCACCCCCGAGGTTCACACTTGAGGGGTTGCACGACAGAGTTGTATAGGAAGTGGTTAAGGCGGAATCACCCTCGATGACCACGACCGAATAGCTACTCTACAGGGTTAACATCAGAAGTGCTGTAGAGGTCTCACCCTCAGCACTCGATAGTAACCCAGTAGTGTCGAGCAACTAAGGGGAAAGTGATGTGCGGTGCCGGGGCCTGGTCTTCGATCCCATTGATCAGGTCTTCAATGATGAAGCAGGAGCAACAAGGACAAGGTGGGGGTCACTGATGGATCACTAACCAACCTATACCAAGCAGTTTGGGATAAGCAGGTAGGTAACAATGAGCAGGTTACAAAAGTAGGCTATGCATCAGAATAGGAACAAACAATAACAGTAGCAAAATCTAATGCAAGCATGAGAGAATGGAATGGGCGATATCGGGATGATAAAAGGGGGGGCTTGCCTGGAAGCTCTGCTACAAAGGAATGGTCGTCGGTGACGTAGACAATCACAGGGGCAGCATCGGTCTCGGGGTCTAACGAAGAGAAGAGGGGGAAGAAAAAATAAATATGAAGCAAACATAGTATCACAAAGCATAACATGGTAATACGCGGTGTTAGGGTGAACTAACGCAGTGCTAGACGTTGCAGACAAAGAGGGAAAACATCCGGAGGGGTTTTTCCGGCGTCTGGCATTTTCCGGATAGATGAAAAGAGAGGGGACGGTTCCATGTTCAGCATGCTAGGGGCATGTGACAGATGAACGGACCGCGTATTCGGATTCGTTGAATTTTTCTGAGCAACTTTCATGTATAAAACAATTTCATCCGAGTTACAGACTATTTTCTATGATTTATTAAAGTTTTAGCAATATTCTGAAATTATTATTAAATCTAAAATGGGGGTTATTGCATCAGCATGACGTCATCACGACGTCAGCAGTCAACAGAGTTGACCAAAGTCAACCCTGACGTGTGGGACCGTTTTGTCATAGACTAACAACTAATTAACAGGTTTAATTAACTAATCAAGTTAATTAGGTACTGAATAGAGTTAATTAACTTAATTAATTAATTAATTAACTAATTAGTTATTCTTATTTTAAAATACGTTTTTTAAGGGGCTGGGCCCCACGGTCAGTGGCCCAAAGGGCCAACCGGGTGTGCGGGCGTGCTATCGGGCGTGGACGCCCGACGGGCGCGCCGGCGTGGCGCAGCAGCGGCCGGAGGGGAGGCGCGGCCGGCGCGGTGCAGGGGAAGGCCGAAAGCGGCACGAGGGGCG
>NC_057808.1:99736842-99743242 GCF_018294505.1 Triticum aestivum
GCGGGGTGCTGCCGCAGGCCACGACGAGCAGCAAGCGAGCGCGGCGAGCGCGGCCGGTGCAGGCGCGTGCGTCAATGCGGTGGCGCTCAGGACGACGGAGAAAGAGGGAAGATGGAGGGGGGTGGTGCGCTCACGTCCGTTGCCGAGTAGGGGGGTCGGCGAGGCTCGTAGGAGCCGGCGTGGAGGAAGACGGGGACGATCCGGTGAGGGGGGAGGTCCGGCGACGGCGTGGCGCCGGTTGGCGGCGTCTTGGTTCCTATGAGGGGGCTCCGAGCAGCGGCGGCGTCGTGGTCGAGCCCCAGTTCCAAATCAGGGGCGGAGGGGACGAGGCGGCGCGCAGACGGGCGTTAGGGGCGAGGTGAGGCAGCGACGGCGACTGGCGCCCTGGGCGCGGGAGGGCCTCCAGATCAAGTAGGGCAGGAGGTCGTGCGAGAGAGGGGATCGTGGGGGATGGGGGAAGTTGATCTGGGGTCGACGCTCTCTCCCGTGACGGTGCTGGAGGGAGAGGGTGGAGATCGTGGGGGTTGTGTGGAGGGGGGTTAGGGTTTCGGTGCCCCCTGGAGGGGGTTATTGGCCTGGGGCTGGGGCGGCCTGGTGGATGTGGGCCGAGGCCCAAAGGAGACACTGGGCTTTCTCTCTCTCTTCTCTGACTTTTCCCTTTTCCTTTTCTTTTTGTTTTCTTTTATTTGCTCTGTTTTGCATTTTTCTTTTAGTACCAAATGAGTTTTGTTTTTAACAAAACTTGGCACATAAAGCTAACATAATACCTTGAGATGGAACAAAAAGTTTGGGGTCAAAAGGAGTTGCCTAATCAATTTTAGAAATTGAAAAGGCCAATTTAAATGCTGCTGGAGCACTGAATTAATTCCATGGGCATTTTGGGAATTCAGAAGAGGTTGGTTTCAACAGGACAGTGATCAGGGAAATTTATAGGATAAGGTGAGCATTTTAGTTTTACTGTTCAAAGAAAATAATTTATTTGACTTATTTTGAAATTGAAAAAGGCTTTGATTTTTGGACAAGTGGCAAGCTGCATAGTAATCACGATGACATGGCCACCATTAGGTGGAGATTACTGTAACATGATTCTCGGGGTGTTACAATAAGTTCCTGATATATATCTTACTTGGGAGTTAGAAACTGAACAACGATTTACATGTTTACAATATCCTGAGGAGAGACGTGTTCCTACTGCTATTTGTGCTTTCACTAGCTTTGCATGTGTTTGGTGGTCTGAACATTGTAGATTATATCCTATTCCAGCTACTTGGGCTGCTTTGAAAACTGCTATGCGTACTCGTTGGGTTCCACCATATTATCAACGTGAACTACTTCAAAAATTGCAGCGTTTCAGACAAGGAATTTTTTTTCTGGAAGAATATTATCAGGAATTACAAAGTGGCATGATTAGATATGGTATTGTTGAGGAGAATGAAGCTATGCTTGCACGTTTTATGGGTGGATTAAATAGAGAGATTCAGACCATTCTAGAGTATAAGGAGTATAATAATATCACTCGTTTATTCCATCTTGCTTGTAAAGCTGAACGTGAAGTGCAGGATTGACAGGCATTGGCGCGAACTAACTTTTCTGCAGGTCGACCTTCATCATGGACACCACGTGCATCCTCTACTTCCAGTGCACCAGCACCTCCATCAGGTGCCACCTCCAGCCGTGATACAAGAAAGTAGGCGCAGCCACCACTATCTGCCAAGAGCACACCTGCCAGGCCTGCACAGAGCTCTTCTTCTTCCAAGGCATCCACAGGGCACACAAGTGATTTTATTTGTCGTCGTTGTATGGGAAGAGGTCATTATGTGAGAGAATGCAAATCTCAGCATTTGATGATTGCTACTAAGGATGGTGGGTATGAGTCCGCTAGTGACTATGATGAGGAGACTTTGGCTCTTATTACACATGAAGAACACGGTGGAGATGATTCTGATTATGAGACGCAATACATGGTTCCTGAAGATGCTGACAGGTATGAATGTTTAGTTGCTCAACGTGTTTTGAGTGTGCATGTCACACAAGCTGAGAAAAATCAGAGGCATATTCTGTTCCATACAAAGGGAGTTGTGAAGGAACGTTCTGTTCGCGTCATCATAGATGGAGGGACCTGCAACAACTTGGCTAGCATGGAGATGGTGGAGAAGCTATCTCTCATCACAAGACCACATCCACATCCTTACTACATCCAATGGTTCAACAATAGCGGCAAGGTTAAGGTAACACGTACTGTTCGTGTGCATTTTAGTATCTGTACATATGCTGATTATGTTGATTGTGATGTGGTACCCGTGCAAGCATGTTCCTTATTACTTGGTAGACCATGGCAATTTGATAAAAATTCTGTACACCATGGTAGAAACAATCAGTATACTCTTGTTCATAAGGACAAAAATATTACTTTGCTTCCTATGACTCCTGATTCCATTTTGAAAGATGATATTAATAGAGCTAATAAAGCAAAACAGGAGAAAAATAAGAGTGAAAATTAGATTGTGGCAAAAGAATTTGAGCAAAAAATGAAACCTAATAATAAACAATCTAGTGTTGTTTCTGAAATTAAATTGAAAAGTGCATGTTTACTTGCCACAAAATCAGATATTGATGAGCTAGATTTCAGCAAATCTGTTTGCTATGCTTTTGTGTGCAAAGAGGCATTATTTTCATTCGAGGATGTGCCTTCCTCTTTGCCCCCTGCTATCACTAACATTTTGCAGGAGTTCGCTGACGTCTTTCCACAAGACGTGCCACCGGGATTACCACCTATTCGAGGGATTGAGCCTCAAATTGACTTAATTCCCCGTGCATCGCTACCCAACCATGCACCATACCATACCAATCAATAGGAGACGAAGGAGATTATGCGTCAAGTATAGGAGCTGCTCGACAAAGGTTATATACGTGAATCTCTTAGTCCTTGTGTTGTTCCTATTATACTAGTGCCTAAAAAGGATGGTACGTCGCGTATGTGTGTTGATTGTAGAGGCATTAATAATATTACTATTCGTTATCATCATCCTATTCCTAGGCTAGATGATATGCTTGATGAATTGAGTGGCTCTACAATATTCTCCAAAGTTGATTTGCGTAGTGGATACCATCAAATTCGTATGAAATTGGGTGATGAATGGAAAAAAACATTTAAAACTAAGTTTGGATTATATGAGTGGTTAGTCATGCCTTTTGGGTTAACTAATGCACCTAGTACTTTCATGAGACTAATGAATGAAGTTTTACGTGCTTTCATTGGACGATTTGTGGTATTCTATTTTGATGATATACTGATTTATAGCAAATCTTTGGAAGAACATTTGGAACATTTACGTGCTATTTTTATTGCTCTATGGGATGCACGTTTGTTTGGTAACCTTGGGAAGTGCACCTTTTGCACCGACCGAGTATCTTTTCTTGGCTATGTTGTTACTCCATAGGGAATTGGAGTTGATAAAGCCAAGATTGAAGCTACTGAGAGTTGGCCGCAGCCCAAAACGGTCACGCAAGTGAGGAGTTTTCTTGGCCTCGCTGGATGCTATAGGCGTTTTGTGAGAGGTTTCAGCACCATTGCTGCACCTCTCAATGAGCTTACAAAGAAGGATGTCCCTTTTGTTTGGGGTACCGCACAGGAAGAAGCCTTCACGGTATTGAAAGATAAGTTGACACATGCTCCTTTACTCCAATTTCCTGATTTTAATAAGACTTTTGAGCTTGAATGTGATGCTAGTGGAATTGGATTAGGAGGTGTGTTATTACAAGATGGCAAACCTATTGCATACTTTTCTGAAAAATTAAGTGGGCCTAGTCTGAATTATTCTACTTATGATAAAGAATTATATGCTCTTGTTCGGACTTTAGAGACATGGCAACATTATTTATGGCCCAAAGAATTTGTTATACATTCTGATCATGAATCTTTGAAACATATTAAAAGTCAAGCTAAACTAAATCATAGACATGCTAAATGGGTTGAATTCACTGAGACTTTCCCTTATGTTATTAAACACAAGAAGGGTAAAGAAAATGTTATCGCTGATGCATTGTCTCGTCGCTATACTATGCTTTCACAACTTGACTTCAAAATATTTGGTTTGGAGACCATCAAAGATCAATGTGTGCATGATGCTGATTTTAAAGATGTAATGCAGAATTGTAAATAAGGAAGAACATGGAACAAGTTCGTCGTTAATGATGGATTTGTGTTCCGTGCTAACAAGCTATGCATTCTAGCTAGCTCCGTTTGTCTTTTGTTGTTGCAGGAGTCGCATGGAGGAGGACTAATGGGACACTTTGGCGTGAAGAAGACGGAGGACGTACTTGCTACACATTTCTTTTGGCCAAAGATGAGACGGGATGTTGAGCGTTTTGTTGCTCGCTGCACTACATGTCAAAAAGCTAAGTCACGACTCAATCCTCATGGTTTATATATGCCTTTGCCTGAACCTAGTGTTCCTTGGGAGGATATATCTATGGACTTTGTTTTAGGTTTACCTCGAACAAAGAAGGGGAGGGTAGCATATTTGTTGTCGTGGATAGATTCTCGAAAATGGCACACTTTATACCATGTCATTAAAGCGATGATGTTGTTAATGTGGCTGATTTGTTATTTCATGAAATTATTCGCTTGCATGGTGTGCCAAATACTATTGTTTCAGATCGTTATACTAAATTTCTTAGCCACTTTTGGAGATGTTTATGGGCTAAGTTGGGGACTAAACTACTTTTTAGTACTACTTGTCACCCCCAAACTGATGGAAAAACTGAAGTAGTAAATAGAACATTGTCTACTATGCTTAGGGCTGTTTTGAAGAATAATAAGAAAATGTGGGAAGAATGCTTGCCTCATATTGAATTTGCTTATAATCATTCATTGCATTCTACTACTAAGATGTGGCCTTTTGAAATTATGTATGGTTTCCTACCTCGTGCACCTATTGATCTGTTGCCTCTTCCATCTTCGGAGAAGGTTAATTTTGATGCTAAAGGATGCGCAGAATTGATCTTAAAAATGCATGAGTTAACTAAGGAAAACATTGAGCGTATGAATGCTAAATATAAACTTGCTGGAGATAAGGGTAGAAAACATATTGTGTTTGCACCTGGAGATCTTGTTTGGTTACATTTGCGTAAGGTTAGATTTCCTGTTTTGCGCAAATCAAAGCTAATGCAACATACTGATGGTCCTTTTAAGGTGTTAGAGAAAATAAATGATAATGCATATAAACTTAAGCTACCTGCAGATTTTGGGGTTACTCCCACTTTTAACATTGCAGATTTGAAGCCTTATTTGGGTGAGGAGGATGAGCTTCCGTCGAGGACGACTTCATTCCAAGACGGAGAGGATGATGAGGACATCAATACCATTGTTACACCCACAGCCCCTGCTGCTATACATACTAGACCGATTACTAGAGCTCGCGCACGCCAATTAAATTACCAGGTACTTTCGTTTCTTGGTAATTATTCTAATGTTCATGAGAATATGATACTGCCTAAATTGGATACATTTGTTTTGCTTACAAATGAAGGGCCTAGCTTGGGTAAGGATGAACATCGGAGCAAGAACAAGCATGGAGTTGATGGCATGCGCTAGGGAAACAAGAACGGAGTTTCAAGTGATGATTTTAGGACTTTGAAGCCACCATAATGAGTGCATGAAGCCTTGGACGAAAGATACAAGATGCCACTTCATAAATTTCGTCCTAAGGCTATTCTAGGTGCTGCGTCACCTTATTATTGGGCCAGGCCCATGTAATTTCGAAATACATAAGTATAGGCTGTTTTAGAGTCCGTATGTGTGGGGAAACAAGAGATAGGGTTGGTTTCGGACCCCTTCCCCAAGGGCCACGAAATTCCCCCCTCTTCCTCCATATATACAGCCATTAGGGCACCGTTTAGACTTTGGGTTTTGTTTAGATTAAAAGTTCGCCATAGCTACAACTTCGCGTACTTCGTTTGTGTTCAACGACCAGACAAAGGCGTCACAGAACGCCACCTTCATTAATAAAGTTTTCCGCTTCTATTCGCAATATCCAGATTGCAATCTCAGTTTCTTGCTTGTTCTTCGTTTGCTCGCAGGAAATAGACACTCGTGGTCAGGTTGATCATGCTCTGGCATGGTCAATAACCCCTCGGAAGTTGGTTTATCGATTGCTAAGGCGCGATGTCTCACACGTTCATAGTCGGATCATCAAGGTCGACTCCCACAGAAAATGATAGCCAACATCTCATCGAAACATCATGACACCGTCGCCTCTATAGACACGGTCATGGAAAAATCTAGAGTGAAAACAAGGTCTTCAGAGCAAATAATGCTATCTGACGAAGCACATGTCTTGCTGGTTATGGATAGCTCCTCAAAGGAGGATTTAGAGACAGATGACCAGTCCTATTGCCC
>NC_057808.1:99743438-99746903 GCF_018294505.1 Triticum aestivum
GGGTTATATTGCTCATATCGTGCATATGATGTCTTGCATTGCCATGCCATTTGCTTAGTTTAGACATGCTTTGTGTGAATGCCACTTGTTTAGTGTCTAATTACCATATATGTGAATTATGCAATGCCATCTTGTTGCAAGACATTATATATGTGAATTATGCAATGATATATTGTTGCAAGGCATTATATATGTGAATTATGCAATGCCATGCTGTTTAGCCAAACATCATATATGTGAATTATATCATGCCATCCTTTTTTTTGTATTACATATTCCATTTGTCGATGATGTTTGTATATTCAACTACTCTTCCTGTGAATAAGCCATTTGAATTGGTGATGGAAAAATCTGGAGTGAAAAAAAGGTCTTCAGAGCAGGCAATGCTACCTGCTGAAGCAGATATCTTGCTGGTTACATATAGCTCCTCAGTGGGGGATTTAGAGACAAATGAACAGTCCTATTTTTCCCCTAACGTGTATGCTCACACTTGGCAGGGTTATATTACTCATATCAAGCATATGTTGTCTTGCAATGCTTAGCTTTTACATCATATACACAATTCTATGCGAAGTTCTCTAAATGTGAGTTTTGGCTCGATGAAGTTCTTTTCCTTGGTCACATCATCTCTGCCAACGACATCGCTGTTAACCCCGAGAAGGTGTCCGCAGTTGTGAATTGGGAACCTCCTCAAAATGTCAAGCAGCTTCGCAGTTTTCTGGGTCTTGCAAGCTATTGCCGAAGATTCGTTGAGAATTTCTCCAAGATTGCAAAGCCTCTTTCCAACTTCCTACAGAAGCATGTGAAGTATGTCTGGTCTCCTGAGTGTGACGTTGCTTTCAACACTCTCAAAGAGAAACTAGTCACAGCTCCTGTCTTGACTCCTCCTGATGAATCCAAGCCGTATGAAGTTTTCTGTGATGCTTCTCTCCAAGGTCTCGGTGCTGTGTTAATGCAAGAGAAGAAAGTTGTGGCCTATACCTCTCGTCAGTTGAAGCCCAACGAGAAGAACTACCCCACTCACGATCTTGAGTTGGCGGCAGTTGTCCATGCATTAATAACGTGGAGACATCTCTTGTTGGGAAGACAAGTGGACATTTTCACTGATCACAAGAGTCTCAAGTATATCTTCACTCAGCCCAACCTCAACCTCAGGCAGACTCGATGGGTCGAAATGATTCAAGAGTACAATCCGAGTATCGAATATACTCCAGGCAAAGCAAATGTCATTGCAGATGCTTTAAGCGGGAAGGCTTATTGTAACAGCTTAATTCTCAAGCCTTTCCAACCGGATCTTTGTGAAGCTTTCCGCAAGCTGAATCTCCAAGTTGTTCCTCAAGGCTTTCTTGCCAACCTCATAGTCTCTCCTACTTTGGAAGATCAAATTCGTGAGGCACAACTCCTGGATGCCATGGTGAAGAAGGTGAAACGTGGTATCGACAAGGGTCTTTCCAAATAGAATTGCTATCGCATTGATGACAGAGACACGTTATTCTTCGAGGACCGGATTGTGGTTCCTAAAGGTGATCTAAGGAAAGTCATAATGAACGAGGCGCACAATTCTCTCCTTTCCATTCATCCTGGAAGTACGAAGATGTATCATGACCTCAAGCAGTCGTATTGGTGGACTCGAATGAAGCGAGAAATTGCTCAATTCGTGAATGAATGTGATGTCTGCCGAAGAGTGAAAGCAGAACACCAACGACCAGCTGGTCTCCTCCAACCTCTTGCTATCCCGGAGTGGAAGTTTGATCATATAGAAATGGACTTCGTGACTGGTTTTCCCAAGTCCAAGCGCGGAAATGATGCTATCTTCGTTGTCATTGACAAGCTTTCTAAAGTGGCTCATTTCCTTCCAATCAAAGAATCTATCACAGCAGCTCAGCTGGCAGAGCTTTACACCTCCAGAATTGTCTCCTTGCACGGCATTCCACATTTGATTTCTTCAGATCGTTGAAGCATCTTCACCTCTAAGTTCTGGGACTCCTTCCAGAAGGCCATGGGCACTAACATTCGCTTCAGTACAGCTTTCCATCCTCAAACTAGTGGCCAAGTCGAGCGAGTCAATCAAATTCTTGAAGATATGCTCAGGGCTTGTGTCATTTCCTTTGGCATGAAATGGGAAGATTGTCTTCCATATGCTGAATTCTCCTACAACAACAGCTTCCAAGCGAGTTCGGGCAAGGCCCCATTCGAGATTCTCTATGGCAGAAAGTGCCGTACTCCTCTCAATTGGTCAGAGACTGGTGAACGCCAACTTCTTGGAAATGACTTAATCACTGAAGCTGAAGAAATGTGTAAAGTCATCCGTGATAATCTCAAAGCCGCGCAATCGCGCCAGAAGAGTTACTATGATAGTAAGCATCGTGATTTGGCTTTCGAGATCGGAAACCATGTCTACCTCCGCGTCTCTCCAATGAAAGGCACTCGTCGCTTCGGTATCAAAGGGAAGCTTGCCCCTAGATACGTGGGTCCTTTCAAGATCATTGGCAAAAGAGGCGACCTCGCCTATCAACTTGAGCTTCCTTCCAACTTCGCGAACGTGCACGATGTGTTCCACGTGTCACAGCTCCGCAAGTGCTTCAAGATGCCTGAGCGCACTATCAACTTCGAAGAGATTGACCTCCAAGAAGATTTGTCTTATCATGAGCATCCCGTTGCTATTCTTGAAGAAACTGAGCGCAAGACTCGCAACAAGTCTATCAAATTCCTGAAAGTGAAGTGGTCGCACCATTCCGACCGGGAAGTCACCTGGGAACGCGAGGACCATCTCCGTTCCGATTATCCGGAGTTCTTTCAGTCCTAGATCTCGGGACGAGATCCTCTCGTAGTGGTGGAGTGTTGTAACACCCCGCATGTAACTTGCCATATTTGTAACTCCGACTCTTGCCATTTCCGGCTTTGTGATATGTTATTCCCTCCGTGGTCGGGTTTTTGTCTTTCGTTTTGCATTTTGTCATGTCTTGCATTTCATATCATGTCATCATGCGCATTGCATTCGCATACGTGTTCATCTCATGCATCCGAGCATTTTCCCCGTTGTCCGTTTTGCAATCCGGTGCTCCTATCTCCTCCGGTGCACCCCTCTTGTTTTTCTTTTGTGTGCGTGTGTCAAACTTTCTCGGAATGGACCGAGGCTTGTCATGTGGCCCTAGTATACCACCCGGAAACCACCGGTCAAGTTTCGTTCCATTCGGAGGTCGTTTGGTACTCCAACGGTTAACTGGGCATCCGCAAAGTCCATTTGAGTGTCCAGCAAAACCCCCCTCTAAAAACTAGCCCAAAACCCACCTAACTCTCTTCCATGCTCTAGGTCGTTCGATCACGATCGTGTGGGCGAAAACCGCACCTCATTTGGAGCCTCCTAGCTCCCTCTACCTATAAATATGTGGGCATCCCGAAATACATTCGCAGTCTCCGGAAACCCTAAAATTCCCCTCTCCACGGGCGGACGCGTCCAGCGCC